>NW_026898042.1:0-44554 GCF_033153095.1 Gastrolobium bilobum | reverse complement strand
GGAACCCATTTGTGTGGACCCAAGAATGTGAAGTGAGCTTTCAAGAGTTAAAAAGGAAGTTGACTACAGCTCCGGTATTAATATTGCCGGATCCTACCAGTAAATTTGTGGTGTATTGTGATGCTTCTAAGTTTGGGTTAGGCTGTGTTTTAATGCAGTTTCGTCAGGTGGTTGCTTATGCTTCTTGGCAGTTAAAACCGCATGAGGAGAACTATCTGACACACGATCTTGAGTTAGCAGCCGTAGTGTTCGCATTGAAAATCTGGCGACACTTTCTATACGAGGCTGATTTCATTGTCTACAGTGATCACAAAAGTTTGAAGTATCTGTTTGATCAGAAAGAGCTGAATATAAGGCAACGCCGATGGGTGGAATTCCTGAAGGATTATGATCTTGAATTGCAATATCACCCCGGTAAGGCCAATGTAGTAGCAGATGCTTTAAGCAGAAAGGCGCTTGGTATGGCCAATTTGATGATTTCTAAGTATAATTTGATCGAGAAATTCAGGATCTCCGTATTCCTGTGAATACAGAGGATAGCCCGTATTTATTGCCTACTACGGTAGTCCTGAACTCATTAGTTGAGCGGATTAAAGAAGCTCAATTGCTTGACGAAGAGATTCAGTCTATGAAAGAGCAAGATTTTGTGTCCACGGATAGGTTCGGTCTTAAGTTTTACAAAGATCGGATCATTGTTCCGAAGGGTCAAATGGTAGATGAGGTATTGGCTGAGGGCCATATGGGTAAGTTCACTATCCATCCTGGTGCTACCAAGATGTACCAAGACTTGAAATGAAATTTCTGGTGGTCGGGAATGAAGAAAGACATTGCTCTGTTTGTGAGTAAGTGTTTGACATGTCAGAAAGTTAAGATTGAGCATCAGAGACCTTCTGGATTATTGCAGCCCTTGGATATTCCGGAATGGAAATGGGTCAGTATTTCTATGGATTTTTTAGTGGCATTACCGAGAACTCAGGCTGGTTTTGATTCAATCTGAGTAGTTGTTGACAGATTGACAAAGTCTGCACATTTCGTACCAGTCAAAACAAGTTTCTCTACAGAGTAGCTGGCTCGGTTATATGTAAGGGAGATAGTGAAACTGCATGGTGTTCCTGAAAGTATCATTAGTGATCGGGACCCTAAATTTACTTCTCGACTTTGGGATGCAGTGCAACAGGCATTCGGTACACAACTGAGGCTGAGTACGGCTTATCATCCCCAGACTGATGGTCAGACTAAGAGGACTATTCAAACCCTGGAGGATATGTTGAGGGCTTGTGCCCTAGAACAGGGAAATGCATGGGATAAGTATCTTCCTCTGGTGGAATTTTCCTACAATAATATTTATCATGCCAGTTTGGGCATTGCTCTCTATGAAGCTTTGTATGGCCGTAGGTGCAGGGCGCCTACGTGTTGGTCAGAAATTGGTGAGAGGCAGTTATTTGGGCCTGATATGGTCCAAGAGACCACTGATCAAATTATGATGATAAATGATCGATTGAAGAAAGCACAGAGCCGCCAAAAGAGTTATTATGATGCAAAGCACCGCCCCCTTGAATTTTCTGAAGGGGATAATGTATTTATCCGTTTGTCTCCGACTACGGGTGTTGGGTGTGCTCTAGGAGTGAGAAAGTTTAGTCCTAGGTTCATTGGGCCGTACCAGATTATAAAGTGGGTCGGACCTGTGGCATACCAGCTTGCCTTACCTCCACATCTGTCAAATCTGCATAGTGTTTTTCACATCAGCCAACTTCGAAAATACGTGCCGGATGCATCCCACATTGTTCAGCGGGATGATATTGAAGTAAGGAAAGACTTGAAATTTGTTGTGGGACCGTTGAAGGTTCTAGCTCGTGATGAAAAAGTGTTGAGAAACAGGAATATTCCCATGATCAAGGTGCAGTGGGAAGGATTGACTCCTACGGACGCTACTTGGGAGCGGGAGAATGAAATTCTCTAGCAGTACCCTGAGTTTGACGTCAAGTATATGTTTTATTTGATATTTGATTTTGGGGGCAAAGTCCTTAAGAGGTGGGGTGAATATAATGACCCAAAATGGTAAATCTTAATTAGAGATTTAATTTAAGGATTTAAAGGCCATAATTAGATTCACTGAGTGATTTCGAGTATTTTGACTGTAATCATGACTTGGTTATGAACAGTGCGTTCTGTCGGAGAATTCGCGTCTTGTGAATTAACCGGTAGAGTTTAAATAAGAAAAATAATTTTAGAGACATAATTTGACAATTTCGACTCCATATATGAGTTCAGAATGAAAAATTGTATAGTCTGGCACTTTCCGTGAAAATCTCGTGAATAGTGTTTCTACCGGGTATTTTGTACTGCTCTTTAAGCAACCGGTAGAGTCCAGAAACAAATAATTAATGAAATAAGAATAAGAAAGTCCAATATATGCCAAGCAAGTCAATATAGGCCCAAGAAAGTGATAAGTTAATAAGTGTTTAAGTTTCAAAATAAATAAAGTACAGTTAGTGGTTCACAGTGCATTTCGTCAAAAACGGTGCGGAAACCATACCGTGAATTATGAATATTGTTCCTTAGGAAATAAAAATTAATGTAAATGACCTTAGAAAAATAAAAATATATCTGTATCTTTAAGTTAAGTTTCGGGTCAGTTTAAGTAAAATACGCGTTAAAGAAACAACCGGTAAAAAGGGGTCACTTATACAAATAGGTCCCTCAACTCAAAATTATACTATTCACAATTGTTCCATCTTCTTCTCTTTCTTCATGGCCGACCAGCAGCTCATGGGAAGGGGTTAGGGTTTGGTTTTGTTTTCTTTGATTTTCTCCTTTATTATTCAACCAAAATACAAAGTTTATAACATGAAATCGATTGGAAACTATCCAACAAATCCATTCCACTGATCAATTTGAGCTTTTGTTGAGAGTTTGGGTGAGTTCTTCTCTCCCCCAAATTCGTGCACTATTCATCAAGAGGGAAAAATGAAGTTTTTGATGGAGATTCTCTTGGTGTAGGTCTTCTAGGCTTTGGGTAGTTGATTTGAGGTAACAAACCTCTATTTCCATGATGTTGTTTTGATTATTTAAGTTATAAAATTGTGTGTTTGCCTTGGGTGGGAAAGCATGATGTGTTAAAATATGTATTGATGAGGAATAGTTGATATTTTGATGTATGATATGAAAAGAAGCTTTGTAAGTATGTAAAAAAAATTAGAGAAAAAAATCATGTCTTTCCTTTCTATTCGGCCTTTGATAGGGTTAATAGGATTTATTTTGCCAATTTAGTTGATGCTTTAAGAGGGGTTTTATGTGTTCAAGTAAGTAGAATTTGGATGAATTAGTAAGAATATTACATTGGAAAGAAAATCCTTGGAAACATACCTTGATGTTTCGGCCATGATGTGTTGTGAAGGACTTGGTGTCTAAACTCAAAATAGGAACCTAGTGGATGTATGCCTAGGTGTTTGCAAGTTGTAAGGAAGTAAAGAAAATGTATTGTAAAAGAGATGGATCTTTGGAAATTGCCTTATAGGATTCGACCTATAGGGTATTTAGGGATATATTTGTACATTTTATTTTAAATAAAATGTGTTGTAATTAATGGTATAAAGTGATGAGTTTTGAAGAACAATAACATGATTGATGTTGAAAATTCCTAAGGGAATGTTTGATTAAAATAAAGAACACCAACGGTTATAAAGTGGTCTAGACTTGTGTATTGGCATAGCATTGGCAAAAATATAAAGAAAGGAAGATAAGCGATAAAATGTATGCCTTATGGAAAATCTAGGCATGATAACATTTTATTGATTTTGGATTTGTGGATTCTTGCTCTAGGTGTACCTAGGGACTAAAAAGGATCGGAATCTCTTGAAGACATATAAGTAACTTGTGCAACAAGTAAGTGTAGTGGTAAAGCTTCAAGAGGTAAGCTCTATGTTTAAGGAGTCTTTTCCTGCTTGAGTGCTCCACCATGGTTAGTGAATTATGGTTGGATTGTATGACTGTTATTTAGATGCTTTGTATAGATGCATTCATATAGAGTTCTTTGATAACATGATATGTTTTGCTCTGATATGACTTCTGTAATATGATTTCTGTAACAATCTCTGGCCATTGATTGTATAGTACCCTGATGTCTGCTTTGGGGTCCTCCCTCGGGACTAATGGTGTACGCCTCTGATATGTCTAGTTCCGCTTTGGGGTCCTCCCTCGGGAACACGTGCGTTGATTTCCGCTTGGGGTCCTCCCTTGGTAATGACAGCGCACACCTCTGATATGATATGGATATATGCTCTGTTCTATTATGATATCCGTTATATGTTGTATTCGTATACTCTGTATCTGACTTTCATGCAGGAGTGAGCCAGGGGTATGGAGAATTCTATATAAACCTGGAGCTTATTGAGATTTGTAATCTCACCCCTCGTTGGGGACATATTTTCAGGTGCCCAGATTCTCGGTGAGTCCTCACTAGGCAGGGACGCGACACGTGGCTGAGGCAGTGAACGGATTGGATTTTGAGTAGCTGTAGCCTACTTTTATTTTGGAGTATAGTATCTTCATTTCGTATTTCCATATTTTGTGGATCATGATGTTAGATCCTATATTTTGTATGTGGCATGTATAAGTTTTGTACATGTCTGTCAGTTTGATGCATGTACATTTGAGTATTCATGAACGTTATATGATGATGTAGTATTCAGATAGGTTTACGTTTTGATGGCATGCTGTTAGATATAGTGGCACGGAGCCATGTTATGCATGCGCCCATGTATGGGTATTTGATTATATTTGGATACCTGGTATTTCTGAATTGATATGTTGTATAAACTGTTTATCAGGAAATGTTTCTGAGTGGGATTGGAAAATCCCCAGTTGTCCGATTTATAGAGGAAACTCTGCACGATTTTCGTTTACGCCGAGTAAGAATTTAGTTAGAAAAAGAAAAAGTTAGCTCATATTTTCGTAAGTTAAGTCTTCCGTTGTTTCTGTTTATATCATGTGTATGTTAATTGAACCAGCTCGAGACGGGGATGTTACATTCTGCTTTGAAGACTCCTTAGATCCAAATAAGGTGAAAGGAAAGCTTGTTGAATGTAGATTAAAAACATATGGCATTGATTCTGTTGTGAAAGCAATTGGAGGCATTGGTACTGTTGCTGTAAATAGTATAGAAGTCCCACATTGTGTATATGTCTTTGTTTTTCTTATTTGGTTTAATATATAAATGAAATCTCCTTCATGTAGTTGACCCAAGGATTGCAGTCAAATGCCTTTTGTATTTCTGATAGTTAACATGGTATCTAGAGCCTAACAAGAGGAATCCTAATCCGCATCTTTCCGGTAGACCACTGTCCGCCCAGTAAATTTTATTTTTTTCGGAAACCGTCATATCTGTCTGTTTCCGGCTTCCTTCTATCATCTAAGAACCTATCAGAACTCTCTCGCTGTCAGAAACTATCGTTGGCCGTCGTTGACCGCTGTCTCCGACGAGTTTTCCGATGAAACCCCCACCGTTCGAATCGTCTCAACCAGGAGGTCCTTTCTGTCCAGGACCTACCGCCAGCAACTCAGCCACGCGCGTGAGAAAGCCGCTTCAGTCCGCTCCCTTGCAGCGGCGCGTGGAGGAGCGTGCAGCTCCGGCTGAACTTCTGACCACCACGGTTCACCTCATCTCCTTCTTGCGCACCTAGATCTTCCCTCGCTTTGTTGTTACAACTTCGTTTCGGCTTCCTACAGTGTCTTTTCCCTTGTTGGTTACTGTTCACGCGTGTTTCTTTGTTTCTCGTTGCTGTTCATTTTTGTTTCAGGTGAACTATTGCTGATTCGTCACTCCACGATGCATCCAAGGGTTCTCAAAAGAATGACACGCCTGTTTGTTCCAATTATGTTAATGTTCTGTTGCACGTCGACAAGTTGGATGGCACCAATTATGATTCTTGGGCTTCTGATCTCCGACTTTGGCTTGATGGACAAGATTATACTGACCATCTCAGTACTAAGGCTGAGTCCATCTCGGTAGATGTACGCCCTATTGGAAAAAGGTTGATGCTCAGTTATGTAGCATCATCAAGTCTACCATCCACTCGTCGTTGAAGCAAATTTTCCGTGCTCATGTCACTTGTGAGTCTGTTTGGCGTCAGACCAAGTCACTTTATACCAATGACACTCAGCGACTCTATGGTGTTTGTCAAAATTTGATCACTACTATTGCTGCTCAACACCTTGATGTCTCTATGTCTGCTTATTTGGGAAAAGTTCAGGGTATCCTTCATGATTTCAATGAACTTTTGCCGCCTACTGCAGACCCTGCTAAGGAACTTGAGCAACGCAGCACATTCTTCATGCTCATGGCTCTTTATGGCTTGCCCCCGGAGTACTCTGTCAACCGGGATAAGATCATGGGCTCTCCTACTGTTCCCTCCCTGGACTCTGTTTGGTCTACATTGCTTCGAATTCCACCGAAGTCTGCTATGGAGCCTGCAGTATCCGCTCCCTCTTCAATTGACCCATCTGCCCTTGTCTCCAAAGGTTATGCACATGGACGAAAACCATCTACGAGACGCTTTCTCTGCACTCATTGCAACAAGCCGGGCCATACTATTGATCGTTGCTGGGATCTTCACGGTCGCCCTCCTCGCTCCGCTCATTTTGCTCAGAGTGTTTCTCCTGCCTCGGACTCTGCTTTGATTGCTGGACCACAGCCACCTCCGTCTGTTCTCACTGACTTCTTGCAATAGTATAAAGGGAAGCGTCCTCCTGGTACCACTGCCTCTGGTGCACACACGGGTAATTCCTTTGCTGGTGTTACTCACTCGCCCTCTCTTGGTCCATAGATTCTCGATTCTGGTGCATCTGACCATATTTCTGGTAATAAGTCTTTATTCACCTCTCTCTGTACGTCTGGTCCCCTGCCCAGTATCACTATGGCTAATGGGTCACTGGTTCCGTCCCAAGGGATTGGCACTGTTCTCCTTTTTCCTTCAATTCCCATTAAGAATGTGCTTTATGTTCCTAATTCTCCTTTCAACCTTATTTCCATTAGTCGCTTGACTCAATCCCTTGACTGTATTATTTCTTTCACTAAAGAGTCTGTCGTTTTGCAGGATTGGAGCTCGAGGAGGACACTTGGCGTCGGATCTGAGTCCAATGGCCTTTATCAGCTTTCGACTTCTGTCCCAGTGTGCTCTGTTGTGGATTCTCCGCTTACTATCCACACTCAATTGGGTCATCCAAGTCTTGCTAAGCTCCAGAAGATGGTCCCACGTTTCTCAAATTTATCTAGTTTATCTTGTGAGTCATGTTAGTTAGGGAAGCACACTCGTAGTTCGTTTTCCGATCGTGTCAGTCTTCGTCTCCTTTTGCTTTAGTTCATTCAGATATTTGGGGTCCTAGTCGTACCGTTTCCACTATGGGGTACAAATATTTTGTAACTTTCATTGATGATTATTATCGATGTACTTGGTTATTTTTAATGAAAATTCGGTCTGAATTGTTTTCTATTTTTAACAAATTCTTTAATGAAATCTTTACTCAATTTGGTGTTTCGATTCGCATTTTTCGAAATGATAATGCTCGTGAATATTTGTCTCATCAGTTTCAAACCTTCTTTGCATCTCACGACATCCTTCACCAGACATCATGTTCACACACCCCTCAACAAAATGGGGTTGCTGAACGCAAGAACCGTCACTTAATTGAAACTACTCTGACACTTTTGTTACATGGTCATATCCCCTTCCAGTATTGGGGTGATGCTGTCCTCATAGCTTGTTATCTCATTAATTGCATGCCTTCCTTCGTACTTAATAACCAGGTACCACATTCTGTGTTGTTTCCCCATCAACCTTTGTACCCACTCACTCCTCACATATTTGGTTCTACTAGTTTTGTCCACAATCTCAGTCCTGGTCTTGACAAGTTATCTGCTAAGTCACATAAATGTATTTTCCAGGGTTACCCTCGCTCACAAAAGGGTTATCGTTGTTACTCTCCCAGTCTTCGTCGTTACTTTGTCTCAGCGGATGTTACATTCTTTGAGTCTATCCCATTCTTTGACTCCTCCTCCTTTCCCAGTGATTCTGTTGCTACTCAGCTATCTGTACCCCCTGTTTCAGTTCAATATATACCTTCCCTATCTTCTTCTTTAGATGTCCCCGTCCCTGTTCCCGCCCTTGTTCCCCCCCTCCAGGTCTATCATCGTCGGCAACGTCCACCTGTTCCCCAGGACCCTGCCCCCCAAGACCCTGCTCGGGCTTGGTTTGGAAGGTTTAGCACTGTTGTACAGCAGTTTGGCATGACTCGAATCACTCAGTCTTTTATAGACACTCGGATTCAGGTTCTATTTATTTGGTAGTATATGTTGATGATATCGTCATTACAGGTAATGATGCTCATGGCATAACTCAGATAAAACAACATATGTGCCATCATTTTCAAACAAAGGACCTTGGAAGACTCCGATATTTCTTAGGGATAGAAGTGGCCCAATCCAAAGATGGCATTGTATTATCACAAAGAAAATATGCTATGGATATTCTTGAGGAGACAGCACTGTTGAATGCTAAGCCCGTTAATACTCCTATGGATCCAAATGTCAAGCTTTTGCCAAATCAGGGGGAGCTATTTTCTGATCCAGAAAGGTATAGAAGATTGGTTGGGAAACTGAACTATCTCACAGTTACTCGACCAGACATTTCCTTTGCAGTCAGTGTAGTAAGTCAGTTCTTGAATTCTCCCTATGAAGATCACTGGAATGCAATAATCCGTATCCTCAAGTACATGAAGACTGCTCCTGGCAAAGGTCTTCTCTATGAAAACAAAGGTCATACCAGAGTTGTAGGATACTCAGATGCTGATTGGGAAGGTTCTCCTATTGATAGAAGATCCACTTCTGGGTATTGTGTATTCGTTGGAGATAACTTGATTTCCTAGAGAAGTAAGAAGCAAAGTGTAGTTGCTAGATCAAGTGCTGAAGCAGAATATCGCTCGATGGCCACAGCTACCTGTGAACTCATCTGGTTAAAACAGCTACTGAAGGAACTCAAGTTTGGAGACACTGGCCCAACATCTCTCATTTGTGATAATCAAGTTGCTTTGCATATTTCTTCAAATCCAGTGTTTCATGAAAGGACTAAGCACATTGAGATAGATTGTCATTTCCTTAGAGAAAAGGTTCTCTCAGGAGATATAGTCACTCGTTTTGTCAACTCCAATGATCAATTAGCTGATGTATTCACTAAGTCTTTGAGAGGACCTAGGATAGACCAGATATGTAACAAGCTTGGTGCATACAATCTATATGCTCCATCTTGAGGAGGAGTGTTGCTGTAAATAGTATAGAAGTCCCACATTGTGTATATGTCTTTGTATTTCTTATTTTGTTTAATATATAAATGAAATCTCCTTCGTGTAGTTGACACAAGGATTATAGTCAAATGCCTCTTGTATTTCTGATAGTTAACAGGTACTATAATGGAAAGTGAACAATTTCTCGATGTTGCCCAAATTTTCATGGCTCCTGCTACCATTGTGAATAGTAGAATAAGTCAAATTATTACCAATTATACACAATCCACAAGGTAATAGATGTTCTTGTTTATTCTTTGAATGGCCACTAAGGTTGATATTTTGCTACTTGCTAATTTTTCTTTAAACAAGCTTATAAATGTGTCTTTGCTACAACTAAGCTTTCTACTGGATTATCTCATAACAAAAATTTTACATGAATTTCTTGTTCAACTAAAATCACCATCAGCAACGATACATAAGAGCCATAAAGTAAAAAGGCCGGCTCCATTTGTTGCTTCATTTTCATCTAGGGGTCCAAATCTAGGATCCCAACATGTTCTCAAGGTACCACATTTTCAAATTTTCATACTTAGTAGACTTTTTTCTATTCTGTTTGAGGAATTGGGTGTGTTTTATATTTGATGCAGCTTGATGTTACAGCTCCTGGCATTAACATCTTGGCATCTTATACACTTAGGAAGTCAATTACTGGTTTGAAAGGAGATACTCAATTTTCAGAATTTACATTATTGTCTGGGACTTTGATGAACCCTTAGTTCATCATGGTTTTTAGCAGGAATTAGGATCAAATTGTGTGATTAAATGATGAAAAACAAGGTTAATGTCCTAAGATATCCTCAATTACAAGTTCAAGAGCTTTATTGGAAATTTGTATGATTCTTGTAGGAAAAGCAAGCTTGAAAGACAACTGGAGAAGGAAGAAGATTTTGGAGCTCAAGAGGAGAAAAATTGCCTAAATGTTGAGCGTTTTAGCGCCCTGTTACAGAAAGAGGCCAAAACTTGCTGGTGATGAGCGCTAAAACGTCCACACAGAGCGTTTTAGCGCACTGCTACACTAAGAAGATGGAAAATTGCTGGTCTTGGGCGCTAAAACGGCTTGCAATATGCGTTTTAGCGCCCTAAAGTGGAAAAAGATTCTGGTCTTCACCGCTAAAACGTCCAAATCAAACGTTTTAGCGTTGGAGTCAGTTAAAGTTAGTTGAGCATTCACATGGTTTGGACGCTAAAATGGTCATTCCATAATGTTTTAGCGTTGAAATCAGTTAAAAGCAGTTGAGCATACGTAAAGCATGGACGCTAAAACGGCCACTTATGGACGTTTTAGCGCCCACATCAGTTTTCTGTTTTTAATTGTAACACTATATAAGGCAAAGCCTTGACACTTAGAGGGAGATCTTGGGGGATCTGAACTCTCTCTCTCTCTTAAACTTAGTCTGACTTCTCTCTAAATTCTCTTAGTTTTTGTAATAGGATTTCCTTGTAATAGTTTGGAGATTGAAGACTTTCAACATGGAAATGAAGTTTGATTCTTCTTCTCTTATTTATTCCTTAGTTATGTCTGAGTAGAGTCTTTGTAGTCTGAATGCAATGGAACTCCATGATAATATTATGTTGATTTGATTAATATGATGAAGTATTTTCCATGTGCTGATTTGAGATTTTCTGAGTTAATTATTTCTATCAAAGAAGTAGTATAGAACATGGATGTTTATATGACTTCTGTATTTGATAATCTCAACATCAGAATTCTAGTACTCAAGGGATTCATGCTAGAGTTCTGATGTAATCATAAAACCTTAGTATTTCATGCATGTATTAAGAAAGAAATCACCAAGGGATTGGGGTTTCTGATTAATGTTTCTATCAAGGTAGTAAGGGATTACATCTTGATGATAAGTAAAAGGTTGATTAACATCACATGGAAAGGAATTCATCATATGATCAATTTTTATATGAGTTATCATGGAGGAAAATTGTTTTCTGACTACTTGTTGTTTTTATTAATTCCTAATCCATATTTACTTTGTGTCAATTTACTCAAAATCAATTTTCTGGTGACAAATTATTCATGATTTTTATAAACTCTTATTTGATTCAAATTAGTTTTCTATGGTATATTGGTGTTTGAACACAATTCCTCGTGGGAACGATCTTTACTCATCATTTTATTACTTGTACGACTAGTGCACTTGCTAAACGTCCAACAAGTTTTTGGCGCCGTTGCCGGGGAATTTGTTTTTCAACACTAACTGATACTATAGAATTCTGAGATTGCATCCTTTTATTTTCAGTATTTTAGTCTATGTTAAATTTCTGGTCAATTTTGATTCTGGTACATGCGAGGTACACTTGATCCAAATTTGTTGTTGTATGATCCAGAATTAGAAAGGACATTGAGGAAGCACAAAAGGGCAGCCAGGCAAAGGAGACAGTTGCAAGAAATTGGTGAATCAAGTACGGTTAATCAGGAAGATATAATGGCAGAGAATCACAGACCACCACCACCACAGAGGACACTGGGAGAGTACATGACTCCTGCAGTGGTTCCTCCAATTGGGAGTGTTGTGCGCCCAACAGTGGAGCCCAACAACTTTGAATTGAAGCCTGCTTTGATACATTTGGTGCAGAAGGATCAGTTTGCTGGAACCAGTGCGGAGGACCCTTACTTGCACATAGAGAACTTCCTATTGTTGAGTGATACTGTGAAGATAAATGGTGTCACAAGAGATGCAATTCTGTTGAGACTATTCACTCATTCACTGACGGATGATGCAAGGAGATGGCTGCAATCATTGCCACAAGGAAGTATAACAACTTGGGATGATTTGCAAACCAAGTTCTTGCAAAGGTTTTTCTCAGCATCCAAGAGGGCCAAGTTGAAGGATGAAATTACAAGCTCTAAGCAGAAAGAGTCAGAATCTATTTATGAGGCTTGGGAGAGATTCAAGACTTTGTTGAGGAAATGTCCACAGCATGGAATTGAGGCATGGCAACAAGCAGCAATCTTCCTGCAAGGAATGACCACTAACACTAGAACCTTGGTGCATGCCACTGCTGGTGGATCATTGACTACCAAGACCCCTCAAGAAGCCTTGGATATCTTTGAGTCATTAGCATCTCAAGAATTTGATAATGCTCCAGTGGCTGACAGAAGGACAGGAATTATCAGGTTGGATGGGTATGATGCTTTGTTGGCAAGGAATGATCAACTGATGCAGACACAGAGACAACAGCAGCAACAATTAGATACCCTTATTAAGCAACTCTCTTCACAAAAGGTAGCTTATGTGGAAACAAAGAGTGTATGTGCTATCTGTGGTAAGGGCCATGTGACAGAGGAGTGTGATTATGGGGGATCATCAGAACAAGCAGAGGTGAATGTAGTGTGGTATGATCAGAATAATCAAAGGAACTACAACAATCAGGGAAAGAATGTTTATATGCCACCATGGAAAAACAAGAATCAACACCCAGGATTCAGCTATAGTTCCAACCACCAATTGAATCCACCATTACATCTTCCACCACCACATATGAAGGAGCAGTCAAGTGATCCTGCTGCATGGGAGAAAACGTTTGCTCAGTTATCTAAGACAACTCAGGATTATATTCAGGGTTCTACTTCATTCGGGGAAGAGACAACTGCATTCATGTAGGAGACCAGAACTTCTTTCAGAAATCAGGAAGCATCAATCAGAAATTTGGAGACCCAGATTGGTCAATTATCAAGACGGATATCAGAGAGACCACCAGGGAAATTTCCAAGTGATACACTGGTGAATCCTAAGGAGCACTGTAAAGCAATTATGACAAGAAGTGGGTTGGTACTTCAACCAGGGAAAAAGAAGGTGGAAAATAAAAAGAATGAAGAAGAGGTTGTGGTTGAAGATGTAGTCTCTGATGAT
Source organism: Gastrolobium bilobum (assembly GCF_033153095.1). Classification (NCBI taxonomy): domain Eukaryota; kingdom Viridiplantae; phylum Streptophyta; class Magnoliopsida; order Fabales; family Fabaceae; genus Gastrolobium; species Gastrolobium bilobum. The sequence goes on along the minus strand of NW_026898042.1, from coordinate 31,349 downwards.
GAAGGAGAGAAAATGAGAAATGAGAAAAGTGAGAAGGAAGTAGTTGTTAGAGATGTTATAGTTGGAGTTGACAAAGAAGAGGAAGGGAAGGACAATAAGAATGAAGGAGAGGTTGAAGTTGGTAAAAATGCTTCCCCACAAAAGATGATGAAGTGGGAAAAGAAGAAGATGGCTGACAAGAAAGAACAGCCAGTTAGTTTATCTCCCTATGCTAAAGTTCCCTACCCTCAGAGGTTGAAGAAAGAGATTCAGAAGCAGCACTATGCAAGATTTCTGGATATCTTCAAAAATTTACAAATTAACATACCATTTTCTGAAGCACTGGAAAATATGCCTCACCATGCAAAATTCATGAAGGATCTTCTTACTAAGAAGAGGAAATTAACTGATGGTGAGACAGTGGCCCTAACAGCAGAGTGTAGTGCCCTAATCCAGAAGAAGCTTCCAACAAAAATGAAAGATCCAGGAAGCTTCAGTATCTCTATTGCTATAGGAGATGTGGAGGTGGGAAAGGCATTGTGTGATTTGGGAGCCAGTATAAACTTGATGCCGTTGACAGTATGTAGAGCTTTGGGAATTAACACTTTGAAGGAGACCAATCTTATTCTGCATCTTGCAGATAGATCTATCAAGAGGCCTGAAGGTGTGGTTGAAGATGTCTTGGTCAAGGTAGACAAGTTTATTTTTCCAGTGGATTTTGTGATTCTTGACATGGAGGAAGAGGATACAGAAAGTCCTTTATTGTTAGGAAGACCCTTTTTAGCAACTGCAAGATCTTTGATAGATGTTGAACAAGGAAAGTTGTTGCTAAGGGTGGATGAGGAAACAGTCACAATTGATGTATTTGAAACCATCAAGCATCCTGTTGATGTGGAGGATTGTTTTAGATTGGATGTGATACATGAGGTTGTGGAAGAAGTGAATAAAAAAGAAGAATTCCCAGTTGAGGAACAAAGATCAGAAGAAGAGATAGGTACAGAGGATTACCAAGAAGAGCCAGAAGTGGAAGAGCTTGAGAAGAAGATTGATGACATTCCAAAAGGAGCACCTAAGGTAGAACTTAAGGAATTACCTTCACATTTGAAGTATGTGTTCCTTGGGGATGATCAAACATATCCAGCAATCTTTAATGCAATGTTGTCTGATGAGGAAGAAGGGAAATTGATTAAGGTACTCAAGAAGAACAAAATGGCTATTGGATGGCAGTTTTCAGATCTCAAGGGTATTAATCCTTCCTTTTGCACCCACAAAATATTAATGGAAGAAGAGGTCAAACCAGTAAGGCAACCACAGAGGAGACTCAACCCCACTATGAAGGAAGTAGTGAGGAAGGAGGTGGTGAGGTTGCTTGATGCTGGGATGATTTACCCAATTTCAGACAGTGCTTGGGTGAGTCCTGTGCAGACTGTGCCCAAGAAAGGGGGGATGACTGTGGTGAAAAATGAGAACAATGAGTTGATTCCCACCAGGACAATCACTGGCTGGAGAATGTGCATTGATTACCGGAGGCTGAATAAGGCAACCAGGAAGGATCATTTTCCACTTCCTTTCTTGGATCAGATGCTAGAGAGGTTGGCAGGACATGCTTTCTATTGCTTCTTGGACGGTTATTCAGGGTACAATCAGATAGCTGTAGCACCAGAGGATCAGGAGAAGACTGCTTTTACATGTCCATATGGAATATTCGCATACCGGAGGATGCCTTTCGGTTTATGCAATGCTTCTGCCACATTTCAAAGGTGCATGCTTTTCATTTTTTCTGATATGATAGAAGAATGCATTGAAATTTTTATGGATGATTTTTCTGTATTTGGTTCTGATTTTGATGTATGTCTAGGGAATTTAGATTCTGTTTTGAAAAGATGTCAAGACTGTAATTTGGTTTTGAACTGGGAGAAGTGCCACTTTATGGTGACATAAGGTATAGTTCTTGGACACAAGGTGTCTAGGAATGGAATTGAGGTGGACAGGGCAAAAATTTCCGTGATAGAGAAACTTCCTCCACCTGTAAATGTTAAAGGTGTGAGGAGTTTTCTTGGTCATGCAGGATTTTATAGGCGGTTCATAAAAGATTTTTCAAAAATTGCTAAGCCCTTATGCAAGTTATTAGTTAAGGATCAAGAATTTCTGTTTGATGATGAATGTTTGCATGCATTTCATGTTTTAAAAGAAAAGTTGACCACTGCACCTATCATGATGGCACCTGATTTTTCATTACCATTTGAATTAATGTGTGATGCCAGTGACTATGCCGTAGGAGTGGTATTGGGTCAAAGAGTGAATAAATTATTGCATGTCATTTACTATGCCAGTAAGATCTTAAATGATGCACAAAAGAATTATGCTACTACAGAAAAAGAATTACTGGCTATTGTGTATGCATTTGACAAATTCAGGCCATATCTGTTAGGATCAAAAGTTATTGTTTACACTGACCATGCAGCTTTAAAGTATTTGTTCAGCAAGCAGGATGCTAAACCCAGATTGCTCCGCTGGTTGTTACTGTTGCAAGAGTTTGAGGTAGAAATCAAGGACAAAAAGGGAGTTGAAAATTTGGTGGCTGATCTCTTATCCAGGATTACAGAAAAAGAGCTTCAAGAAGGGCCGGAAGTAGTGATCAGAGAAGAGTTTCCTGATGAACATGTTTTGGCAATATGCTGTAACAGAGATGGTTGGGGATAAAGTCTTATCTATCAGTACACCACCATGGTTTGCTGATTTTGCCAACAATAAAGCTGCTGGATTGATGCCTAAGGATTTAACATGGCAATAGAGGAAGAAATTTCTGCATGATGTTAAGAGGTATATTTGGGATGAGCCATATCTTTTCTATAGATGTTCAGATAGTGTGATCCGACGGTGTATTCCAGAGGAAGAACATAAGGATGTGTTGTGGCATTGTCATGGTTCTGCATATGGTGGACATTTTGCAGGTGAGAGAACTGCAGCAAAAGTTTTGATGAGTGGCTTCTACTGGCCCACTTTGTACAAGGATGCAAAGAAGTTTGTGGAGGCATGTGACAACTGTCAGAAAACTGGGAATATTTCTAGGCGACATGAAATGCCGTTGAACAATATCCAGGAAGTGGAGATCTTTGATGTTTGGGGTATGGATTTTATGGGACCTTTCCCTTCTTCCTACTCTAACAAGTATATATTGGTGGCAGTTGATTATGTTTCCAAATGGGTTGAGGCTGTAGCTACACCAACCAATGATTCCAGGGTGATGATTGCTTTTCTGAGAAAGAATATATTTTCAAGATTTGGAGTCCCTAGAGCTATCATTAGTGATGGGGGCACTCATTTTGATAATAGGATGGTGGAGTATGCCTTGGCTAAGTATGGAGTGAGGCACAAAATAAGCACTCCATATCACCCACAGACTTGTGGTCAGGTTGAGATTTCCAACAGGGAATTGAAGAGAATATTGGAGAAGACTGTTGGGAATGCTAGGACCCAGTGGTCCAAGAAACTTGATGACACCTTATGGGCATACAGGACCGCTTTCAAAACTCCTATTGGGATGTCTCCATTTCAGTTGCTGTTTGGAAAAGCATGCCATTTGCCAGTTGGATTGGAGCACAAGGCTTTGTGGGCTGTGAGATATCTGAATTTTGATTCCAAAGCAGCGGGACAGAAAAGATTATTACAACTGGATGAATTGGATGAGTTTCGTTTGTCTACTTATGAAAGTGCCAGTTTGTATAAGGAAAAGACAAAGCTATGGCATGATAGGAAGATCACACCTAGAGACTTCAAGGTGGGGGATCAAGTACTTCTGGTCAATTCCAGGTTGAAGCTGTTCCCAGGGAAGTTAAAGTCTAGATGGTCTGGACCGTTTGTGGTAAAGGATATGAAACCATATGGGGCTGTAGAAATCAGTTCTTTGGATTCGGACAGAAGTTTTACAGTCAATGGTCAACGATTGAAGTTATATGTTGGAAGTGCTGTGGATAGGCAACTACTGACAGTTGCTCTATTAGAGGTGAAATAGATCATAACCGTCAGGCTCGTGACGTTAAACAAGCGCTGAGTGGGAGGCAACCCACTGTACTAGGTATGTAATTCCATGTTTATACCATATCCATAAGAGGAAGAAGAAAAGGAGAAAAAAACATAAGAGGAAGAAGAAAAGGAGAAAATTTTTTTTTTGAAAAATCAAAGAGAAATTTTATGCTATGTGTTGGGCGCTAAAACGTCAACCATGACCGTTTTAGCGTCCCCAGAGTTCCATCATTATGAAACTCTCTGGTTGTGCGCGCTAAGACGTTCATTATGAGCGTTTTAGCGTTCACTGACAACACCAATCCATGCACTCTGGCCAACAGCGCTAAAACGCTAAGTCTGACCGTTTTAGCGCTGTGCTGCACAAAGTGTGTATTTTTCTCTGGACAAGGACGCTAAAACGCTGGTAAGCCAACGTTTTAGCGCCCTGTCACTAATTCGATATAACAGAGTTCCTCTTCTCTTTTCCCCTTACATTCTTATACTTTGCCTCTGTAACACAATCCTTACACAATCCTTATCTCACATTTGTATCATCCATCTTCACTTCTCATATTTGAAGCATTTATTGGGCATTTTCTAGGGCATTCACATGTTGATTGCCTGTATCTCGTAGGATTGCATGTTGATTTAGTTTTCTTGGTATTATTCTCCTGAACTATTGCTTTTGACTGGTATTTTGAGAATGAGACAACAAATCCAGTGAGTGTTGGTTCTCAGTTGTCTTCTAACAACAACCCAGCGTACACACACACAAGGTGTTCGTGGAAATGCCTGACCCAAAAATTGGCCTGGCGCTAAAACGCTCAGTGTGACCGTTTTAGCGCCCGTCCAGTTTTTACACATGTTTAAGGCCAGGACGCTAAAACGCTCAGTGCGACCGTTTTAGCGCCCAGGCCCTGTTTCATACAAAATTGAGGGTCTACATTATGGCATTGTGGGGTTGTAATTCATAATGTTCTGATCAAAATTCCCCACTACAAGAGTTCTAAATCTGGATTTGTGGAATTGAATTCATGATATGTAATTGTTTGACATTTGGACTGATTTTCTCTTGTTGTGTAGGGACAATGTCTTCTCCTTCTCAACCAGCTCCTGCTACAAAAGGGAAAAAGAGATTTAAGAAGCGAGCACGAGTGAATCAAGGAGGAGATACTGAAGCTGAGTTTACCGCACAGTTTGATGCTCACTTTTGGAAAAGTGAGGAACATGAGAAAAGGTATACTGACAAGACTTCCAAGAGGCCATTTGTTAGAGAAAGAAAATTTGTTCTAGAACAGGATGAATATCCCCAGTTTCAGTCTCAGCTGAAGACCAGGGATTGGGCAACTTTTGGAAGAATACTGGGTGATAGCAGTCCTAACATAGCAAGGGAATTCTTTGCTAATGCATTTAATGGAGATCAAGGAGGCCAGAGGACCTTCACTAGCTGGGTCAGGGGAAAGAAATTGAAGTATGATGCTCACACTATCCAAAAGCTGCTGAAGATAAGGTTCTGTGACTATATCCACAATGCCAGTTGTGAGTTCAGGAGAAACTGGCAGAATATTGAAATTCCACCAAGGAGGAGTGACCCAAACTTTGACACCTGGACCAAGATGGGGGCAGCTGAGCCTATTTTGCAGACGATAGCCAAACCTGGTGAAACTTGGGAGTTAACCAAGGATAAGGTTACTCCTAAGTTGATTTGGTTGAGGCATTTAAATGGTGAGGCTAGAGTCTGGTTTCACTTTGTAATCTCAAATGTCATGCCCTCTTCCAACCAGGCAGATGTTATCCTGAGGAGGGCTGTCCTGATTCACACTATCATGACAAGGGCGAAGGTGGAACTTCCTATTCTCCTTCAGGACAGTGACTCTGCTGCTTTGGGTCACTGTTCCTTGATTCAGTTGCTTTGTCAGAAAGCTGGTGTAGATGTTACTGATAATGGGGCACCAACCAAATTGCACCCTACAATTGATGCCGCAATGATTACAAAGCAATTGAAAATAGGAGGAGGGGAGGTCACAGGATTGACTCCTGGTAGGAAATCTACAACACAGAGTGATGATGAATTCGAAGAGAGGTTAAGGACAGGGGAGCAATGAGTGGTGAACACTGACTTCCGAATGAGACATTTGCGCAGGCGTCTCCGGTTTATGCAGTCCAGCCAGCACTCATTTCAGACATATATGGTGACGATGTTGAAATCTATATGTGAGGCTCAGGGCTTAGATGTTATTGATTATCAGCCTGCTGTATACCCTCATTCTGATGAGGAGGAAGCCTTTGAGGCAATGGCCCGGACTCACTATGCTGATCATGTGGATGGAGCTGCACCTACTGATGGTGTTACATCTTCTCATGTTGCACCCACTACAGAGAGACAGCCTGGTGTTGATGCTACTACCACAGAGACCACTGCTGCTGCTGCTGCTGATACTGGTGCTATGGATGAGGACAGAGGTGTTGATCCTGAGTACAACCCCTTGCCTACTGCTGATCCAGGCTCATATTTGGTGTTTAGTGATGATGAAGAGTCTACTGACTAGACTTCTCATTTTGTTTTTATACATTTTCTGTTTTATGGTTTTATTTTGGATATTTTTAGTTGATTGTGGTATTATTTTCATTTTGTATATTTGTTAGTACATTGAGATTCTCTGTTTGAATGATGCACTTTTAAATAGTACTGATGCTATTTGTTGATATGTGTATGTGTTTCAGAATTTGTCAACTGTTTTTTAGATTTAAATTAGTTGCTGGGGACAGCAACGTTTAAATCTGGGAATGGGGTGTGAATGAATGACATGATTATGGTGGAATCACACAGTTGATGATGACACACAGTTGATGAGCCACAAACAAGGAAACATCTCAATCCTTTCTTTTAAAATTCTTGTGAATATAGTTTTAGGTAGTTTAGGAAGTGTTTTATATGTACAAAGGTTGGATTTAGAGTTGAGGTGATGTGAATTTTATGAGGATAGGATAATCAAAGTTTTACATGATGGATTAAACATTTTTTGATGCAATTTGAAATCCCTGCATATGTGCTAAATGATATGTTTGCATGACTCATGTTATGTGAGGAGTAGAGAGATCAGGTTGATGTATATAGAGGAATTCAAGCATGCACTCTGAACTGTGAGTCATTGAGCCTATACAGAAATTTTTTTTGTTCAGAGAGCACTTCACTGTATGAGTAACTCTAGAACTTGCCCTGTTTCTAACTTGAAATAGTTCATGGTTTGTAAAGTAGAGCTCATTGAGGCATTTTTCTTTTGAACCAAATTTTCTTATTGCATGGAAGCCTTAAGCCAGAGTTTTTGTGATAAAACTAAGAGCCCTGCACTTATTGGAGATCCTAAATTTTCAGATTATGTGTTCAGATAAGGGGTAAGGAGGAAGGCTCTGTAGGAAAGGTATTTCTGCAATGAACAAAAATATTAAGTGTTAAGTGTTGGAAATTTGGAGAAAAAGAAGAATGCAATAAAAAAAAAGGGAAATGAGGAAGTAAAGGGACAAAGTGCTTGGTTAGGAAAAGGAAAAGAAAAAGGAAATGAGGAAAAAGGGAAATCAAAACAACACAAAGTGTTGAAAGTTGGAAGAAAAGGAGGAAGGAAGTTCAAGAAAAAGAAAAGTTGTAGAAAAGGTGGTGAAAAAAGCAAATGAAAAGGAAGAAGAGAATGAGAAGGATTAAGGAGTACATAGATAAATTCAATAGTGATCCTCCTCTTATCTGAATCTGATCCATTTATCTAACCTTCTGCAACATCAAATCCTACCTTTAGCCAACTACATGCCAAGCCATTTTTCCTTCTTCTATACAGAATCCTATTCTTAGTCAAGTCATACCACCAAAGCCTCTTTTGTTCTGCTTATGAATCACTGTAACTATGGAAAGTGAGAAGATGGGCAAGCTTATAGTAGTTTGAGTGCAGTGGAGATTGAGTGATGAGTACACCCTTAGACACTAGAGTGCAAGAGAGTTTACTCTCACAATTTTTGAGAAGTTCCAAGTGAGGGGGTGTTTTGTGTTGAAGGTCTCTGCATTTCATCTTACTGATCTGTTGAAAGTCATTGTAATGAGGTTAAGCAAGTCATAGTAAAAGATAGATTGCTGGGTTGTTAGATTGTATCTTGGAAAGTTGATCTGTCATATTTCAATCCAACCTCATAAATTTCATGTGTAAAGAATCTCAAGTCTTTCTCTGTCTTTAAAGTTATTGCTGAGGACAACAATATTCAAATCTGGGAATTGTGATGAACCTTTAGTTCATCATGGTTTTTAGCAGGAATTAGGATCAAATTGTGTGATTAAATGATGAAAAACAAGGTTAATGTCCTAAGATGTCCTCAATTACAAGTTCAAGAGCTTTATTGGAAATTTGTATGATTCTTGTAGGAAAAGCAAGCTTGAAAGACAACTGGAGAAGGAAGAAGATTCTGGAGCTCAAGAGGAGAAAAATTGCCTAAGTGTTGAGCGCTAAAACGTCCACACTGAGCGTTTTAGCGCCCTGTTACAGAAAGAGGCCAAAACTTGCTGGTGATGAGCGCTAAAACGTCCACACAGAGCGTTTTAGCGCGCTGCTACACTAAGAAGATGGAAAATTGCTGGTCTTGGGCGCTAAATCGGCCTGCAATATGCGTTTTAGCGCCCTAAAGTGGAAAAAGATTCTGGTCTTCACCGCTAAAACGTCCAAATCAAACGTTTTAGCGTTGGAGTCAGTTAAAGTTAGTTGAGCATTCACCAAGTTTGGACGCTAAAACGGTCATTCCATAATGTTTTAACGTTGAAATCAGTTAAAAGCAGTTGAGCATACGTAAAGCATGGACGCTAAAACGGCCACTTATGGACGTTTTAGCGCCCACATCAGTTTTCTGTTTTTAATTGTAACACTATATAAGGCAAAGCCTTGACACTTAGAGGGAGATCTTGGGGGATCTGAACTCTCTCTCTCTCTCTTAAACTTAGTCTGACTTCTCTCTAAATTCTCTTAGTTTTTGTAATAGGATTTCCTTGTAATAGTTTGGAGATTGAAGACTTTCAACATGGAAATGAAGTTTGATTCTTCTTCTCTTATTTATTCCTTAGTTATGTCTGAGTAGAGTCTTTGTAGTCTGAATGCAATGGAACTCCATGATAATATTATGTTGATTTGATTAATATGATGAAGTATTTTCCATGTGCTGATTTGAGATTTTCTGAGTTAATTATTTCTATCAAAGAAGTAGTATAGAACAGGGATGTTTATATGACTTCTGTATTTGATAATCTCAACATCAGAATTCTAGTACTCAAGGGATTTATGCTAGAGTTCTGATGTAATCTTAAAACCTTAGTATTTCATGCATGTATTAAGAAAGAAATCACCAAGGGATTGGGGTTTCTGATTAATGTTTCTATCAAGGTAGTAAGGGATTACATCTTGATGATAAGTAAAAGGTTGATTAACATCACATGGAAAGGAATTCATCATATGATCAATTTTTATATGAGTTATCATGGAGGAAAGTTGTTTTCTGACTACTTGTTGTTTTTATTAATTCCTAATCCATATTTACTTTGTGTCAATTTACTCAAAATCAATTTTCTGGTGACAAATTATTCATGATTTTTACAAACTCTTATTTGATTCAAATTAGTTTTCTATGGTATATTGGTGTTTGAACACAATTCCTCGTGGGAACGATCTTTACTCATCATTTTATTACTTGTACGACTAGTGCACTTGCTAAACGTCCAACAGACTTCTATGTCATGTCCTCATGTTTCTGGAGTAGCAGCATATGTGAAGTCATTTCATCCCGATTGGACTTCTGCTGCAATCAGATCTGCCATTATTATCACAGGTGAAAATCTTAAATTAACATTTTTTACTTATAGGGTGAGTCTCGAGAAGTGTTAAAGCTGTTCTTTTATGACTGAAAGGTCACGAGCTCAAATCCGGGAAACAGACTTTTTACAAATATACAAGAGTAAGGCTGTGTACAAGGATTAACCTCCCCCCACTCTCCATAGTTGGGGTTTAATGGGGGAGTGGTTTACCCACATTTGTTACTTGATTTGTTTTATCATATGCAAAATCTGAAGGCTTTGTGCCTCGAGTCATAACTTCATATCTTTTAAGATGGCTTGACATGTCTATACTCTTTGTCAAGCTAAACTTGTGAGCCAGAGAGTTAACAAGGAAGCAGAATTTGCCTATGGTGCTGGTCAAGTCAATCCAGCAAGAGCTGTGAACCCTAGTTTATTCTATGACATGGATGACTTTGCATATATCCAATTCTTATGCCATGAGGGCTATAACGGTTCCACTTTATCAGTTTTAATCGGCTCTGCTATAAATTGCACCTCTTTGCTTCCTGGTCTTGGTCATGATGCTATCAACTATCCCAGCATGCAACTAAGCATGAAAAGCAACGTAGACACAACAATTGGAGTTTTCAGGAGAAGAATAACCAATGCAGGTCCTACTCCAACACGATGCCACCATAAAATCTCCTAAAGGAGTGGAAATCACAGTGAAGCCTACTAGCCTCATTTTCTCTCACACCAAGCAGAAGAGGAGCTTCAAGGTAGTGGTGAAAGCAAAACCTATGGCAAGCATGCAAAATGTATCTGGTTCACTTATTTGGAGAAGCTCCCTTTATATTGTTAGGAGCCCTATTGTTATCTACAGTCCATAAGGTTACAGTTAGCAGTTGCCAAAATCAAGTTTGTAGCATTGCCTGTGTGCTGATATATATATAGCACTTCCTCTGCATAATGTTGACATTTTGTTTATTATGCCTATGCAAGCATCAAATGAGTGGGGCATGGATATTTTTATACTCAGTAGAAATTACATTCTCAAGTTTAGTCTTCTCATTTATATCTGATAACTCATGTGACTATTTTTTTTTTTTGGTATCCAACTCAAATGACTAATTAATTAGAGCTATTAGATGAAAATAGATTAACGATTATAATTTAGCATAAAACTTGTTATTCTTATCATTTTAAATTAATTATTCAATAGTTTATTTTGTACTGTGTTGAAAGTAGTAATTGAAATCTTTTTAGTAACATTTTAATATTTATGTGATTTTTGTGAGATAAAAGTTTGTGGAACAAAAATCAAAGTTAGATAAATAATTATTATTCAGCTTTTTTCTTCTATGATCATGCTTTAGAGCTAATTTTAGATTTAAGGAAATTATACAAGTAATATTAATGATCTCTTTAATTTTTTATTGCAATCTTTATATCCCCACTCAACTGTTTGGCCAGAAAAGATTTGAAGCTACTTTTCCTATCTCTTGTTTCTAGAGGATCAAAGTGAATCACAAGGAGGAGGAAGAGGGAAAGCTCTCCTTTGCTTGGAGAGAGCAGTCCGACGGGAAGAGAGGAAAGCCTTGCCTCTATTCATTGCAGTAACCTTTCTGAAGAACCGACCAACTCTACTTCCTCCTTGTGATTGCACTGGTTGTTTAGACAAAGCCTTGGCTTCATAATCTCTTCTGCTTGCCGACTCTGATTAATCAATTCAGGAAGAGTACGAATTGCTGAAGTCAAAACAAGTTTGCGAATCTCCGGATGCAATCCACTTTCATACTTTTCCATCTGCCATTCTTCATCATAAATGTTTCCATCAAAGTTAGCATACTCCATCAGCTGCCCAAACTTTGCAATATATTCATTAACAGTCATATTATCTTGCCGCAGTGCTAGAAGCTCCGTGTGTTTCATCCTCCTGATAGCCTTAGGAAAATATTTGTCAAGAAAGACTCGTCTGAACACCTTCCAAGTAAGATCAACATGTTGAGCTCGAAGTAAAGCCCTTGCACTCGTCCACCAAGTTAATGCTTCATCAACCAACTGATACGAGGCATAGTCAACCTTGTGAGCTTCAGGACACCCCATACATTCAAAGATGTGTTCAATCATCTGTAACCATCTTGCTGCCATCTCAGGATTATCTCCTCCTTCAAATGTAGGTGGCTGAAAATTTCGGAAGTCTTTCAACCCCCACCTAGCAATCTCCTCAGCATTGTCATGCATTTGGGGTTGGTTAGGATTTTGATTTCTATATTCCCTCCACTCTTGATTCATATTCTGAACAAAAGTGGCCAACCCTCCAATAGTAGTGATAAGATCATCAGCTACATTACTAGGTCTTCCCTAAGTAGATCCCCGTGTACCTGCCATGTTTCTGCACTCACAATACCACAAAATGAGCTGATCAGACTCACCGCAAGATATACATGACAGCAATTCCAAGTAGGTACTCGAGTTCTAATCAGATAAGTTAATAATGCATCTGTTCTTATCATCGAATAGTTCTAACATTTTAATCCTACCAATTACCACAACTTAAACGAATCATTCAACATATGCCAATCATGATTTAGACAAACCATTAATTTAATTCAAACATACAGTAGCCAGCAAACAATTCGACAATCATACTCAAACAGCAAACAATTCAACAATCATATGCAAACACCATGAATCAAAACTGCTCTGATACCATTTAGTGTGACACCCTCCCCTGTATGCATCCAAGGGAGATGCCTGCTAAAACCGATTAGAGTCGCAACGTTAACATATTCAATTCTAAAAATAAATTTTGAAGTCACAAATAAAATCTTGTCTTGAAATTGGGTTTCATATGGAAAACAGCTAGTAATTTCATAAAAGCTTTTGATGCTGAAATTGTAAATTTCCCAGAAAACCTGTCTGTCTTGCAAAAATCATATAAAATCGAGTTTACAAGCTTTTGAAATTTTTCTTTGACACGAAGAAATTAGACATCTGGCGCTTTACGTACATATAAAATTTATCTCGTTCGAAGATCTGTAGCCACGGAAACAGAACTCGCAAGATGCACAAAAATATAGAGTAAAAATCCGAATTTAAATCAGGCGGAATTTGTCTTGGCAAGTCAAGTACCAGAGTTACATAACTTACATGCAAAACATAAAAATCAAAATACAGCAAAGCATGTCACGTTTCCAACATTGCCGGTCTCTCAAAATATTACATCATGATTAGAAATTTAACACTCCAAAACAGCCAAAAATAGCAAACACATAGTAATGACTCAAACAGAATTTGCCATGAAATCACGTCATCAAATACTTATTCTTCCTCCTGCAATTTTATAAAAATTGATCCCCAAAAGGGGTGAGAAAAATCCCAGTAGTGTGATAGAAAAACCAATAATGCAACAGTACTAGTTTAGTTGCAGAATTTCCAAAATTGTCACATCCTCAAATAATTACCGAACAGATACTAAAATGCAACAGAATACGTATATAACGCCAGAATATTGTATGTTCATAGCACTAAAGTGCACATACTAGCTAACTAAACTCAATGGAGATCTCATTTTGCCCTAGCAGAGGGGAATTCCAATTGAGACCTATGCGAACTGAGCCACGGTTCCTTCTCCCCGGTACCTGAGGGATGCCTATATGATGTATGCTCAAACATATGCTTTCTTTCACAATTTTAGGGTTTCCAAAACTGCACGAACAATGATGCATGTTATGCTATAATTTTCTTCACACACATGACAATATGATTAATGCATGATGTTCATGAGCATGACAAAAAAAATCAGAATCAGAAAATCATAGTTCACATGACTTTGCTACCAAAATTTCGAACATGGTGTCTCCAAAACAGAATTCCAATAAGTCCTCTCCAAAGGCAGATTATAAATACTTTCCAACATAATTTATATGAGACACATGAGCAACAAATCAAAAATTCATGAACTAAACTAACAGTCACAAAAGATTAATCCACCAAACACTTACATTGATGCTTACAAATTTTTTACCAAAGGTGTCACCAAATCAATCCACTCTCTTAGAGGTTTGCGCACCTAACAAATATATACCAAGTCAGAATTTTATTTTATGTTATCCTATACATCACATGCAAATTTCCATTCTTCCAAATTCTCGGATTTAGTCGGGTTTCAATGCTTCAATTACTAATTAATTTTTCTGACTCAGATTTAGTTTTACCAATTGTTTCCAAGAGACAAAACCAAGGGTTTCCTATGCATGTAGGTTCGGTTTTTTTACCCATCAACTAGGTGCTTATAATTTTCATTTACATAACCTTCTCTACAAAGCTTAGGAGTGCGCTAATGAGGCCTTTAAGCATGTTGTCCATATAGATTTAACACATGCAAGGCATGACAATACAATAGTCCAAAGAAACAGTCCCGAAATCCATGGAGAGCTTATCTTTCAAGCTCAAAATCGGCCTTGGGCTTGCCTGCACCAAGAGGTTTATGTTGTTCTCCAACTAGCCAGAAACGGGGAAAAGGAGAATGACAAGCGTATGTCCTCCTTGAATGTATATAAGGCCGAAATAGTGAGGGAAAAGGAGAGCATGGTTTTCGATTTTATACCTCTTGTATGAACCCAAAATGCTCCCAAATCGGTCAAGGGGATAGCCACCAAGGGATGAGCAACACTCTCACCCTCCTACTCTCCACGACTCAAGTTTTCAGTTTCATGCAAAGGGGAAAAACTCCTTTAAAAAAAACGAAAGGAGCATGAGGGAACAGGGAAGTAGAGAAAACACAATACCCCCTTGAATGTTGATGCTCGGCCGAACAAGAGAAAGAGAAGGAAAAGTATGCTTAGGTGTTTTGATTATTTCGTAAGGAGCTTGCGGCTAAGTGAAGAAGATGACAGGAAAGGTATGCAAGCTTAGGTTTTCTTGTGTTCCTCTATGATTCTTGCGGCTGGTGGAAGGGTGGAGGATGACTGGAATGCAAGCTTGGGTGATAGGTTGTTCACTTGGTAGCTTGCGGCTTTGAAGAGGGAATGAGAGTGATAAGGCTGAGTTTGATTCTGATTAATGGTGATAAGTATTCAGCTTTGTTTTTCTCCTTACTAAGCGCACATTGAAAGGATTAGGGTGGTAAGAGAGTTGCTCTTGACCAATAAAGAAACATGCATTCAGATTGCTTTCCTCTCATAGGGCGCATGTGAAGGAGATAAGGCTGACCTGATGTTGGTCACAATTACAAGTAATCAGAATTTTTTTTCTCCCTTCACTAGGCGCATGATGATGGAGAGATAAGGTTGGATAAATGTTTTGCTTCTTATCCCATGAGGAGTAGCCATAGATTAAGAGTAGGAACGGTGTGAGCTGACTAAAGTCCTCAATTGAGTGACTTGGGTCGTCGCCCATGGAAGGAAATTTGGGTCAAAAGTTAACTTCCTAATGGATCTATTACCGCATGTAATCCACTAAGTAGCACTTGGGATATTTGTATGTATTATTAAAAAAATTAATCCTATCCTAATTATACATGTAATTCGAATTCAAGACATGCATCCACATTCCTAATTGCCATTTAAATAACTTCCTAATTATGCGGGATGTTACACTCTCCCCACCAAAATAGAATTTTGTCCGCAAAATTGGAATCACGTACTCAATTAAAGAGTTCCGGGTCGCGATTCCGAATATCGTCTTCACGCTCCCAAGTGGCTTCATATGCAGATTTATTGTTCCATAGCACTTTCACCAACGGTATCTCCTTGGAACGAAGTTGCTTGACTGACCTCTCGAGAATTTGGAATGGTTGAACAGGGTACGTCATATTTTTCTCTAATTCTACTTCTTCTAACTGTAGTACATGGGATGGATCAGAGATATATCTTCTCAACTGAGACACATGGAAGACGTTATGAATTCCCGACAAATTAGGCGGTAACGCCAATCGATAAGAAGATTCTCCAATCCTATCCAAGATAAGGTATGGTCCCAAGTACTGCGGACTCAACTTCTTCATTCCCATTCTCCTGCCGAGTCCAGATGTGGGTGTGATTCTCAGAAACACGTGGTCTCCCACTTTAAAAGATAGGGGTTTATGACGATTGTCATAGTAACTTTTCTGCCTCGCCTGGGCCCTTTGCATATTTTCCTTGATCCTCTATACCTGCTCTGAAGTTTCTTAAATCATGTCGGGCCCCAAAATACTTCGCTCACCAACTTCTACCCAACATAAAGGAGATCTGCATTTCTTCCCGTGCAAAGCTTCATACGGTGCCATTCTGATGCTAGAATGAAAATTATTATTATAGGCAAACTCCACCAAAGGAAGATACTTGTCCCAACTGCCTCCTTGTTCTAAAATACATGCTCACAACATATCCTCCAGAACTTGAATAGTGCGTTCAGTCTGACCATCAGTTTGCGGATGATAAGCGGTACTTAACCTCAAATGGGTTCCGAGAGCTCGTTGAAAAGACTCCCACAACTTAGAGGCGAACTTGGGATCACGGTCACTGATGATATTGGTGGGAACTCCATGCAACTTCACAATATCTCGAAGATAAATCTGGGCAAGCCTTTCTGTGTTATACATTGTCCGGACACTCAAGAAATGCGCTGATTTTGTAAGCCGATCAACAATTACCCATATGACATCAAATCCTTCTCGCGTCCGAGGAAGTCCCACTACAAAGTCCATGGCAATAATATCCCATTTCCACTCGGGAATTTCCAGAGGTTGAAGAAGTCCTGACGGTTTCTGATGTTCGTACTTCACTTTCTGACAGGTTAAGCATCGAGCTACATATTCGGCATTATCACTTTTCATACCCGGCCACCAAAACTAAACTCAATGGAGATTCCATTTGGCCCTAGTAGAGGGGAATTCCAATTGAGGCCTATGTGAACTGAGCCACGGTTCCTTCTCCCTGGTACCTGAGGGATGCCTATATGATGTATGCTCAAACATATGCTTTCTTTCACAATTTTATGGTTTCCAAAACTGCATGAACAATGATGCATGTTATGTTGTAATTTGCTTCACACACATGACAATATGATTAATGCATGATGTTCATGAGCATGACAAAAAAAATCAGAATCAGAAAATCATAGTTCACATGACTATGCTACCAAAATTTCGAACATGGTGTCTCCAAAACAGAATTCCAATAAGTCCTCTCCAAAGGCAGATTATAAATACTTTCCAACAGAATTTATATGAGAGACATGAGCAACAATTCAAAAATTCATGAACTAAACTAACAGTCACAAAAGATTAACCCACCAAACACTTACATTGATGCTTACAAATTTTTTACCAAAGTTGTCACCAAATCAATCCACTCTCTTAGAGGTTTGCGCATGATGCTTCCCGGCAAGTATACCGATCGCACAAGTAATATAATGATAAGAAAGTTCGTCTCCACAGGGATTGAGATCGTATATCAATTAATATTCCTTCCTAGAATGGAAGAGTTCAAATAGTTTGTGAAAATTGTTGTGGATTTGAGAATAATGAGAATTAAAATAAAACGTATTTTTAGATTTTTGCTTTTAAGAAAGAAACATATATGGAATTTTGTAATTGAGAGAAAGCATTGTAGCTACAGTGCACTCACCATATGATCCCCACTTCTTACCTTGGATTGATAAGAATTTACTTATTTATATAAATACCCAGATAATTATCATCTAGAATTAATTAGTTAAATCTCAATTCCTTGGCAATTTAACCCTTTAATCTCAATTGGAATTCTAATCCCTTAGTAACCCCTCATGAAAATTAAGCAATGAACACGATAATTAAAGCATCTGCAATTAATTATACATCTATTCCTAGCATGCATAATAATTGTTATCTTACCCCCTTTCAAGATCAAAAACCCCAATATTCCTATCTGGGGTTCTAACCTTCAAGCTATCATCCACTATTAGATTGATCAAGTCTAATAAAGAAAATAGAATTTACGCACAGGGAAAAGATAAAGAAATTTATATAAACGAGTAAAAATAACCAATCCGTCGTAACAAGGGTCCAAATAAGGATTGTGACCCTAACTACAATAAAGAAAACTTAGCCAACCATAGTCATGGCTGATAAATCAATATTCAATGTTACTTGGAATGAAAGAATGTAGATGGAAGAATAAAGATGGTCAAGAATTTCTCTTCGGAGCTCTCTTTCTGAAGCACGACGATCTCCTTAGGTTCAGAATACCTAATTCTGTGCTGAGCCTTCTTTTTATAATCTTCTTTTTCATCTTCCAAAATTACCCTTGTAGACAAAACACAGCTGAAGTTTCGCAATCTAGCGCTCTCAGATCCACGCCAAGAGCGTGGCTGCCTCTGAATCTTCACGCCATCAGCGTGACATCCACGCTATGAGCGTGGGAGAAAGAATGGTTTCACGCCATCAGCGTGAACTCCACGCTATGAGCGTGGGAGTCCCTGGTTCTTCACGCCATCAACATGACATCCACGCTATGAGCGTGGATCTTCATTTTGGCAAGTCTCCATTTGGCTCCAGTTTTGTCTGCTTTTCCTACAAAATCAGCATAAAATCAGTTGAACAATCCTGGATTTGGAATTTCAGCAAAGCAACAATAAACGTTGCCTTTTTACTCAGGATTAGCCAATAATCTTCTTCTTTTTGGCTTGAATTTACCCATATGTTGAAGGCATATCAAACAATTCCCATATTTGAACGTTGTTGTCCTCAGCAATGTAATAAATCAAAGAGAGAAGCAAGATCAACTCTGTGAAGAAACACATGAACATAAACATCTCAAGAAATCAAACTGCTATGCATGTATAACTTCCTGGTACAAACTTCACAATAATGCTCTTCAGTTGTATCAAGAACTTAGATCTTAGCTTGAATATTCCTCACCAGATAAATACATTCTCATCACTCAGTGTCTGAGGTTTCTGCACTCATTCCATCAATGTAGCAGTAATTCCATGATCTTGAACATATTCTCAAGTTCCTAAAAGTGATGAACCCATTTGCCATGCATAGACTGATCAAAAGGTCTTGATAGGTTATAACTTGGCCTGGTTTGGGGGTAAGAATCTTTTGGTTAGAGGCTGATGAATTTGGAGAGACTGAAATCCTAAGATTTTTGACATTAATTCCTTCTCAGCTCTTCAATTCTGCCATTTTGGGATTCTTTTCCCTTTTTCACTACCTTTTCTTTCTTTTGTTTTCTTTTCTCTTCTGAGCTACATTTAAATTTTTCAGACCATTCTTCTTTTTCATTTACTTAACTTTTTCTTCTGAGAAGTATCTTGATTCTAATTCTTGGAATCAGCATTTCAATCTCTCTCAAGGTGTGTCAATGGAACATAGTTAAGTAACTTTCATAAGGTTTTTTTTTTTTTTGAACAAATTGGTCTCAAGCTCAAAGGGGTTTAACAATGGAAATTCTTTCTAGGTAGGCTATTTGGCTATAAGCTAACAAGAATAAATGTGCCCTTATCATATCAGTCATGCATACAAGCCAGAGAAACAGTACAAGTTCTAGAAAACTACTACAGTGAGGTCGCTCTAAAAGAAATATTTATGTTTAGGCTCAATCCTCACAGATGTAATTCAAACTAGCATCTAATTTCCAGAATTCACATCAAGCATTATCTTAGAATAATTCACCAAAGAACAGTTATACAAACGAGCAATCATCATGCTCAGATTATATAAAACAAATGAATGCTTCACAGATATCATGCTTCTTATGATTCAATCCACAATAGTACTAAGCCATCTTTGTCAAATCTGAGATTGCTTATATTTTTTTAAATAAAGGAATTTGAAATAACTAGCAAAATTATCAAACAATCAAAAGTTGAAGTATCTCCCTTTTTCCAGATAGAATTTTTGTTTCCGTTCTATTGTGTGGTTCTGCAGTTAGCAGGTCTCGCATATAACAACATGCGACCAATTCCCAGATTTAGAATATTGTTGTCCCCAGCAACAAACTATACTAGTCGAAGAAGCTAATTCTATCAGGTGGAACACACACACACACTTGTTAAATAGCAAAACAGATTAAACACCTTGAGAGAGTACGACATAAAGAGAAATAATCCAACCATAATATCCACCAAAATACTCAAAACAGCAAAAGAAACTGCTAAAATGTATGTGATGGTGAAGTGGGTGACATGTAAAACAATGCATAATCATCAAGAATCCTCCATACAAGCATCATCATCATCATCATCATCTGGAACTGCATGCGATTGTGAGGTGTTATACTCACCCCAACTTTTAGAATTTTGTCCGCAAAATTAAATCATACATGTCCGCTAACTCAGGATATAGCCGGAGAATCTCATCCTCCCGCTCCCAAGTAGCCTCCTCAGGCGTACGTCCTTCCCATTGAACTTTTAGCATTGGAATCACTTTGCTTCTAAGCTTCTTTTCACTGCGGTCAAGGACCTCACTAGGACCTATAGGAACCTTTAGATTCTCTCTAATTTGAATATCGTCCGGTATCACCACATGTGATTCATCCGGAATATAACGCCGCAGCTGCGATACATGGAAAACATCGTGCAGATTTGACAACTGTGGGGCAAGACAAGCTGATAGGCCACTGGTCCTACTCTTTTCATTATCTGATACGGCCCAATAAAACGAGGACTCAGCTTTCTCACTCCCAATGCACGTCCAACACCGGTAACTAGAGATAACCGCACAAATACATGATCA
The DNA here is from genome assembly GCF_033153095.1 of Gastrolobium bilobum. NCBI lineage: Eukaryota > Viridiplantae > Streptophyta > Magnoliopsida > Fabales > Fabaceae > Gastrolobium > Gastrolobium bilobum. The sequence continues at coordinate 10,857 of NW_026898042.1, read as the reverse complement.
CCTTCTTCAAATTCCAGCGGTCTGTGTCTATTATCATAGTAACTTTTTTGCCGATTCTGTGCCTGTTTAAGTTTTTCTCTGATCATTTCAATCTGTTGCGGCTACCGCTGGAGGTGGGGAAGGTGGAAACTGTGGCCTGAAACTCACAGTATCAATCTGTGTTCGGCGGTCCAAAGTCTGAAGAAGAAGAAGGAAATCTGCAGAAGGCGCAGCTACTGGCTGATCCTCAGGCTCTGGAGCGGGTGGTGGTACTGGAGGTGCTTCACCGGTGGCACGGGATGCCTTCTAGAGGGCATGACGGCTGGACTCAATCCTCATAGTTGTAAAGTGTGACTGAGTCATCTCTAGCTTGATCTTTACATCACGGGGCTCGTCATCAGAAATCTCTACCCCAGCCTGTAGACATAGCTGCTCAATCAAAGAACTGTGTGCAAGGTGAATTTCTGCCTCCTTTTGAGTGATTATATGCACTATCCTTTCAGATAGAATAGCGCCAATGTTGAGATTTTCTTCTCCCATAGGGGTATATAATAATACCGCTCGCTCAACATTTACATCACTCAAATTAGTGGATGCGATGACAGTAGAATTAATGAATGTATGCCAGAACATAGCTTCTGGATTAAGATCCAGTCTATCCAACTTTTCTGGCACATCCGGCTGCCCACTCTTTGGCTTCCATGTAGAATAAGGATGAGTGATGGCACTACGGATTTTCTCAGCAATTTCAAGCATGTCTTCCCAATAAAGACCTCTTCCTTTAGATGGCTGCATCCTATTAAATGTTTGCACAAAATGGCAACTTTTACTACGATCATGTGTAGTATGCAGGAATCTCTCTATTGCTGCAGCTGAGAAAGAGACTTCCTGTCTTCTCACCCAACTCTTCCGAGTCTCGTTTACCTTCTCCATGTTAGCATTTGCACAAAATTCTTTCAGTATTGTGCTGGAGCTCGGCTCAGGGAATCTCACAAACTTCTCCTATTTCCTCCTCTCTGCTGTTATTCTAACTGGACAATCCCTATCCAAGATGAAACTGATTGGCCTTTCTGAAATGATTTTCTTTGGAACAAACCACTTGTAGTAACGATCCTGGGCCTCAGGTGATAAGAACCGAGTACTGTCAAATGTAGATGAAGAAGAGGTATTGGGCCTCTTTGTGCCAGCAGCACTACTCTCTCCCGTTTTCTTGCCTGGGCCAGTTCCCTTTGTGGTCTTTTTACCCTGTTTTCCCTGCACTCAGAAAAGTTTCAACACAATAGAATCCATGTATGTATAACTTGAAAATACACCAGTGAATATCATGTCATGAAACAACAGCCAGAATTCAGTCATATTAGGAAAGGCTAAATAGCATATCAGAAAACCAAAAACCCAATTCCCATATTTATCTTTTAAACAGAGTCTTTCAATGAAAGAAATAAATCAGAAGTTCTCCCAAAACAATTAGATCATCATAATATCAGCTGCTTGACCAGAATACTAAAAGCAATGATATGAGAATTAATCACTATAGTTCACACTACAGTTGTGAAGATTTCAAAATCCAAATTCAGAATGTAAAATGAGTACCATAAAAATTATGCCCTCAGTCAATGCTACCAAAATAATTACATGTAAATTGACTGAGATATTCTGTCAAACAATTGACATGCCAGGTTTCAAGTTTTATCCAAAAATCCATTTCCAATAATCCAATTGCCAAACATCAAGTGCCTCATGTAACTCATATTCTTGCCTTATGCCAACTATATTTGCCAAAAAGTACCAGGTCCATACAATATGAATTAATTTACACCCCATGCAACCTTGAAACATGACTTGCCCTACTTGTTCTGTAACAGCCCGTTACGTACCGGTATTGTTAACATTAATTATGATATTAAGCGCAGTTACAATCACAGCAATTCATTTATAAAAATACGAATAAACTTTTTCCGATTATTACGCGAGCATTTAAAACAATAAAACGCGTAATAATTAAAAGCTGTGACAATAACTGTTAACTCTTGCGGAATATTTATTTTATCTATTTTAACATCACAATATACTTATTATAAGTTACTAAGGGGTTCCCATAAACCCACTTAGCCAATCACCAAACTTTACGTTTTTATCTTTTCGAACATGGTTCACTCATCAATTTTCTGAAAACACACCGCTCACAACCATACCTTCTTTTCAGATTATATCTTTGTCTTACTTAATTTCCTTTCCAACAAGCTATCACACGCTCAATTCGGAGCTCATTTGCTCCGGTTATCGCCGTTTGAAGTTGGATAAGTAAAACAGCCAACCAACCCCAAAACAGCACCAAAACCACTTACACTTCTCGAATTACTGCGCACAATCCAATCATCCAATTGCTCTCAAATTTTTATCCTACAAACTAGACGTCTCAAACTTCATTTTGGTGTATCACACGCTCAATTTGACTGGGAGACGAAGTGGGAATCAATTTCCCAAAAACTGGCCAGAACAGCCCCTGCATCAGAGGTCCCTCGACAGTCCGAAGTAAATAAATTCCACAGGGATGCTTACAACCCATAACTGTCTCATATTTTAACACCATATAGGGGACATCTCAAGCTTCAAAATGGCGTATGGCACGTCCCTATCAGACATCTTTAGAGGGAGATATGCTCTCCCGAAGTTCACCTAAAATCTGCCAATTCTACAGAAAATTCGCCAGAGTTTCCTTTGTTTTTCCAATAATCCCCAAATTTGTACAAGCTCACTAATGCCTCAAAGTACCTAATAATCCAACAATAATACAGTAATAATTCAATGGGTGGCACACACAAGGACCAACAATACCTTGGGGCACTTACAACCAAATCCAGTTTATATTTATTACACAGTTTATACTATAGAGCTCACATTATATTCCTTACTTGTTTCAATCACAAAGGTCCCATTTACATGTAGTTTCACAATATAGCATATAACCATAACTCTAACATAGGCCTAAAATCCTTCCATCTTAGTACATCATGCATCTCTTTTACATTTACAACATATACTTAAATATTACAACTTACGACTTCAACTTCAAATTACCCTTTACAATATTACAACTTCAATTACAATTTAAACATAAATTCAAATGATACAAACTACTAGACTTAGGCATGCCAACATGAACAATATGCCAAATACTGAAAATGTTCCTCTATCACTCTGCGGGCCTCTTGCCCGCTGCTCCAACGCCACAGGTACATCCTGAAATAAAATGCCCCGAGACGGGGTGAGATATACGAATATATCTCAGTAACCCAGAGGTTCTGGAGAAAACTCCGCCCAATGGTTCACTTCGATGCATATGAATAGAATACAACAACCAATTTTTAAAACGGGATATAGCAAGGGTTTTAGAGAAATTGGGAATATAAAGATACAAACTACGACGATACGGGATGGTAACCCCAATTCCACGTACGCCCTGGGCATATATAAGCCTATGGGTATCATCCAAGGTGAGTTCAAAAAACCACAACCATGATGCCCCAACCATCCAAAACGCCAAAGACATTCCTAGTGTGCTCCTACCCGGATCACACACCATGACCCACGGTCAACTGGAACTCCCTCCTGGAGACCTATCCAGCGGAAGTCCGAAACTGCCCGAAGGCTAATAAAACTGTCTACTGGCCAGAGACTCGGTACATAAGTACCCACTGTAATAATGCATGCATGCTCATGTGTTCTATACTACTCATACACACTTCCTACCGTTGCCATCAACTGGCAAGGTGGAACAGAAAAGGGGAACAAGCCCCAGTACCAAGAGGTTACCTTAAATATTTTTCTCACAAGCTCCGCAGCAGCTTATCCCTCAACTTGGTACACAGCAGAATGCCTACACAGAGGACATTCCCAATCACTCATAATTCAACCAATACATGCTAATTTGCAATTATACATGCATTGAACCAATTACTTACCTCAATCCTCTTGGTCCCGGACCAAGGGCAGCTCACTGATTCAAGATTCGGGATTTAGGTCGATGTACGGCAACCTATACAATGACGTACAACCATCAGTACGCGTCAAATAACGTCAAAACGCCAAAAATCACAAAATCACCTCACCCACACTAGGTTGTCAAGAGGCCAATTCAATAAATTCCAATTTTATTTTTCTAAATTTTCTTTTTCATTTTATTACGCCTCAATAGGTTTTCAAGAGGCCAATTCAAGTGTCGGTTCGTCATTCTCGCGTCGAATTACATCAGAACGCGAAAACCACAAAATTCTCCCTTCCTCCTTGAAGGTTCGGCCAAGTATGTGGTAATTGGGGATTTATTTTTCTAAATTTTCTTTCTCATTTTAGTACCCATGCTTGGCTTGCTTAGAGGCTAGTCCAATCGTCGTTTTCCGTTTTACGACATTTACGCATCGTTTTGCGAAATATTTCACTCTAGGTTCTTTATGCCAACTAAGCCACTTATTATTTTTCTATTGATTCTAAGACTTGCCAATCACCACACAACCCATCTAATTACCTTTTTAACACATAATTCATCACTCAAACAATTTCCAACAACATCAATTCCATAATTTTCCTTTAAAGGCCAAGTTGCAACCTATGGCCATTCTAGGATTTCCATTCACTTTCACTCACTCCACATCTCACACAACCACATTATATCATCATATAATCATACCACAATTCATCAAACAAAGTCTCAACACCAAAATTCACAAGTCCAAAGTCATGATCACCAAATTTTTCTAAGTTAAATTCATCAATTTTCACCAATAAATTTCATCGCATTTCTAGCTCTAATACATCATTCTAACACATTATCATCTAATACACATTTTCAAATTGAGCTCTCTAACATCACAAATCATCAAATTCCCCCTTAGGGTTCATGAATTCAATCCAAGGATTAAACCGTTAAAATGGTGAAGAAACTTACTCAAAAGCTTGGCAAGACTCCTCCAAGCTATCCTAAACTATTGGAGCTCCAAACAACTCCATGAACATCATCTTTATCCAAAATTTCGTGGCTGTAAATGGCCCATATCCCACCAAAGAGAGAGTTTCAAGGTTAATGGATACCACCAATGTGTTTGGAAGGTTGTTTCCAACAAATTTCAACATAAAAATCGCTTGATTTGGTTAAGCAATGATGGATTTAGAAGGAATTGAAATTTGAATGAAAAATGGGGTTATTTGGGGGGAGGAGCACGGTTTTGGCATAAGAAGGGGAGAGAAGGTGATGATGAATAGTGAAATGATGATGTGGTTTAAGTGGATTTTAAGTGGGGTGGGTCACACGCCACCTCACGCGATCTAAACTCATCCGAATTTCCTTCTGATTTCACTAAACGTCCAAGGATTCACAACCTATTTAAAAATTCTAATTTTTAACATTAACCATTCTCCTTTAATTATACTAGGTCAGATAAATCCGGAGTTTTTCGGTCGTTCGGAGAAAACACTGTTTTAAGCTGTTGCGCGTGCAATTGGCACGTTTTCCCAAACTTACTTAATTCCATCAAATTTCACCAAATTCCATCAAATTTTATCAAGAATCCTATTTCCTAGTTCTATAGACCATTTATAAATCATATTTGAAACCTAGAGCTCAAAATTCAACTGGCACGTTTTACGGTGCAATCGTACCACGGTATTTTTACCCGCGAAAAACACTATTCACTGATTTTTCTGAAACTTTCCTATCCACTCAATTTTTCGTTCTGAATCCATTTACAGGGTTATTTTCAACATCTAAGACCTTCTACTCAATTTTTTATCTTCCTAGGGTTGCGTGTTGGCTAATTACCGTTTTGCCCTTTCTTTGTATTTTGGCCTAATCTTTAGGATTTTCACTGAATCTCCACTTAATTACACACTTAATAGTTTAAACACTTAATTTAAAATTGTGAGGTGTTATACTCACCCCAACTTTTAGAATTTTGTCCGCAAAATTAACTCATGCTCGTCCGCTAACTCAGGATACAGCCGGAGAACGTCATCCTCCCGTTCCAAGTAGCAACCTCAAGTGTGTATCTTCACCATGTTACTTTTATCATAAACATACTCTCCTTTTCGTGATACTCATTATCCTTCGACCCTTCACAATTTCTCGTCTCTCATGGTTCTGTGACCTTTTAATTCACAATACTTTAAATTTCCCATGGTTTACTGTTACCCTTTCGCTGATTTGCAGGTAATAATATAACAATATTACGGATTTGTCGGTATCAATTTACCTCATTCTCATATTTATTCATCTTTCTGACCCATGGTCGTTCTCAAAAGCATCTAATCGTTTTCATGCATATTCACTAGTTATTCCTGGAGTATTTCCAACTCACGTTCTTTAGTACTTAACTTTTTTCATTGTCCTCACTATTTTGACAATACCCCAACAACCATTTCTTTCCATTACTGTTACTACTCTTATCATTTCGTTGTTTTCTTGGCTTTCACCCAAGCACATACTTTCTAGTTTCAAAGGCACTTTGTCGTGTCCTACAATTCCGACTCACATTAAATTCTATACTCATATACTTTATTTTTCCTTGTCACATGTCTTCACCTCTTTTTAGGTACTCACAACTATATCTTTCTCTTTGTGATACGAAACTAACAATCCTCACCATAGTTTATGTTTCCGATTAACCATTTAAGGTCCTTTAACCACAAACACACTCCTGAATTTTTCCATCAACAAACTCATATTCATAGTTTACATTCACTGTTACTCTCTTTATTAACTTAACCATCTTAACTTTATCGACTCAGTCAGCTCAACTCCATACTTAGACCTCTCACAGTCTAAACACAACACTCATCAATGACTTTCGTATCAAAGGTCTTATGCCTAAGGTTTTCACCAAGTAACCATTTTTACTCATCATTCTGTAACAATATTATAGATTCAACATCATTTTTCATTCATTTATACCCCCACTTCTTCATTATCGACATTTTTATCATGGATGTCCGCTTTAAAATACTATAAACTCACAGCTTTACTAACTTCCACCAAACACCTTGGGACGAATCATTTTCCAAACCCATTTCACTACTAACTGATGGACCCTTAAAATGTCATGTCTCTCACATGCAAGTCTCATCCTATAGGAATCTTTGAAACTTAATTATCAAGTCACATAAAACAAAATCCATCCTTGCCACTACTTATACAATCTACCATCGGTTGGTATATCAGTCTCTCGGAATATTCAAAGCTACCAGAAGCACTCAGCCATACCTCATTAATACTTAACCAAAACAACATCAACATTGTGTATTTTCCACACACTTTCCACCATAAGTGGCATATGCGATCATATATAACACTCCTCAATCCACTCTATCAGTACAACCAAGCTATAAACTTTTAGGCAACCGATCGCAATTCCAGTTTCCAACTATTATTACACATTCGTGCTTGATTTCATCACAGTTTACCTTTTATAAGGGCTAATAATTCACCGTTTTAACCTGAACTCTTGATCATCACCAGCCTTCTTAGAAGGACACTTACTCCATCTGTCAACATTAAATCACACTATTATCTTTTGTATCATAAGGCGAGGATTCCAACAAACTTACTACCTCACTTGGAGCCGATATTATTTCATCGAACTTACTTTACACCCACAATAGTGCTTCACTATCACACTTCTAAATTCTTACACACTATGCCTCACCTCTTATATCCAAATCTGACATATTATTGTTCATTTACAAATATCTGACCTCATATTTTGCGTTAATCACATGGAAGAACTCTCTCAATACAGTGGGTAAAAACATTCACAGGTTTTAACCGCTCGAACTCTTGTTGTCCTCAGGGCCCCAGATGTAATAACCCACCGATCAGAGAATCCACCCATATGATCTCTGCCGTAATAATAACTTACCACTAGCTATCTTGTTCTATTAGCATTTCCAATGTTTCTTATTGGTGCATTTATATAAATCAACTCAACTATACTAACAGTCACATCAATGCGGAACACTTCCTCGTCACCCATTACTCATATAAGATAACAATTGTCTCCGGGAACGTAATCCACACGGAGATAACCATACCCTCCGGGCACATAAGCCACACAGAGATATCCATAACATCATGTCGTACCACATGCACCCAGTGCATTGAGAAATTTATATTCACAATATATCTGTATATCACAACCAACGTGTACCCAGTACACACCAGATCTCACTTGGACCCTATCCATTTGGTGTCTATCTCACCTCTGTATATATAACAGCAAAATATCTTTGGTATATTCACATGGGGCTATCCCCCTAATCATAGTAGTGGTGATATAATATACACCTGTTACATATAAGTCAATTCATCTTACTCTCTCATTTCATTCTTCTCACTGATTACATATAAGTCACTATTATAATATTTCACATTCTCTTCGTAATTTCGTACACGTTTTCTAACTTTTAATAGTTCTTTCTGTCATGTTACCGTTCAAATCCATAGTCCATTATCTCTTCCTTGCTTATTCTTCTCACAGATTGTTTTCTCTCTTACTTTGACTATTCAATTGGCATAGTTCATAACATAATATCTATTCCGTGAATCCAGAATTTTCTCAAAGTTCTGTACACATCTCACATATACTTCCCATCACACAGGGATCTTCTAAACATATTCGTCCTATCACAGAGGACTAATTTCACCTCGATCCGTGCACTGGAAAATTATATCAATCCTTCCACTAACACTTGTGCCTCAACTCATTAACTAATCTTATCATTTTTGTTCTAACATTACACATTAGCTCTTTTGCTAAACACATAATTCCACACTCTATGCACCTTTGGCAATTTCGTTTTCATACTAACCGCTTAATTTCACACTTTATTGCAACCTAGTTCATACAGTAATCACATGATTTCACCTTAGGTTGCACATTAGCTCATTCTTCGATCATACTCCCTCACTTTGTGATAGTACAACAATCACTCATAAAATCCTGTCTCTGTTCTAATCCATTGTCTGATACAGCTCACATAAACCTATACTCAATATTATAAAGCAACCCATCAATTTTCCTAATCACTTCCACCCTTGGTGGTTGTAGAATATTCCTTACATTGAAAATACCTCCACACAGTCTATCAATCCATATTAAATACCAACGATTTCACAAGCACACCACTATTAGTAGTATCTATATATAGGCCACAAGATCATAGTTTCTTTACAATTCTCATTATCGTCTTACACATGACTATACATTTCAACCATACTATTCATTTATCACTGATAAGTCTTTAAATTTGAATCAACGTTCATTAACCACATTAGTGCCTTCGTAGTACATTTACCTTATGCCATCCATGGCGATTTTCTCAATTTCTTCCTTCTACTCATACTTCATAATTATTTCATCTCATCTATGTTTACCCAGTACTAACTCCTTATGGATTTCAATGCCATATTTCAAATCTCTCAATTTAACACTTCACTAACATGACAAATTTTTAAATTTCCAATCCCTTAGGATCTGATATCAAACATTCCATTGGTTTCTCTATATTAACCATCCAGTTCATTCGAGTGTACACCATCTATCGGGGACTTATAACTCCTAATCAAACATAACATACTTAACTCATACTCACGCATATCTGTTCTCATTTCTCAATAATTCCTCAGGTTCTAAATCTCTCATCTTGATGAAGTTTATTCACCAAGTCCACTTGTACATACTATACTACACATTTATTCGGAAGTTTCACCAATGTCATCTTCATACTATAGACTCATCTCAATTATATATATTTATTATTCATAGTATTACAAGGTTCACCCATGCAATACCGTACATATCATAGGTTTGGTTACAACTTTTACTTATAATACATTTAACTTTCATCAAAAGTCAGACAAAATATTTAAGTCTGTTTTCCCTTAAGTCCTCTAATATTCATATTTTACTTACTTCCATCTCTTGTCCATGAAGCAGTCAACACTGCATCCACAACATCAGGCTAAGGACTTACATTCGGTGCTCCAAGGTTGCCACGCAGGCTTCTTACGATGACTACGCATGTAACACAAAGGAATGGGTTGATTAGACCCACACTAAGGAATCACATATGCAGTAATCGATAAGAATCTACATACAACTATGCAGCACACAACACAAATATACATTATCAGAGTTCCCTAACAAAACTGCTCTGATACCATAAAATGTAACAGCCCGTTACGTACCGTTATTGTTAACATTAATTATGATATTAAGCGCATTTACAATCACAGCAATTCATTTATAAAAATACGAATAAACTTTTTCCGATTATTACGCGAGCATTTAAAACAATAAAACGCGTAATAATTAAAAGTTGTGACAATAATTGTTAACTCTTGCGGAATATTTATTTTATCTATTTTTACATCACAATATACTTATTATAAGTTACTAAGGGGTTCCAATAAACCCACTTAGCCAATTACCAAACTTTACGTTTTTACCTTTTCGAACATGGTCCACTCATCAATTTTCTGCGAACACACCGCTCACAACCATACCTCTTTTTCAGATTATATATTTTTTTTACTTAATTTCCTTTCCAACAAGCTATCACACGCTCAATTCGGAGCTCATTTGCTCTGGTTATCGCCGTTTGAAGTTGGATAAGCAAAATAGCCAACCAACCCCAAAACAGCACCAAAACCACTCACTTCTCGAATTACTGCGCACAATCCACTAATCCAATTGCTCTCAAATTTTTATCATACAAACTAGACATCTCAAAATTCATTTTGGCGTATCACACGCTCAATTTGACTGGGAGACGAAGTGGGAATCAATTTCCCAAAAACTGGCCAGAACAGCCCCTGCATGAGAGGTCCCT